>NC_057810.1:615794358-615800705 GCF_018294505.1 Triticum aestivum | reverse complement strand
ATTTGTACTCACGTTTGCCTATTTTATGTTTTGCAGAGAGACTTCAGTCTCACTAGTAGTTCCACGTGGACTTCGACGTTTAGCTTGATACCTCAGCTACGATCTTGTGCCCTCGACAGGATCTGATAGATAGTCAGGCTTCTCAGCCTTTTTCATTTATAGATGTCTGTACTCAGACATGATAGCTTCCGCTTGTGCTTTGACTTGTATGCTCTGATTGATGGGTCGTGAGACCCATGTTTGTAATGTCTCGCTCCTCGGAGCCTAATGAATAAATACTTGAGTCGTAGAGTCATTTTGTGATGCCATGTTGTATTGCACATATCGAGCATATTGTGTGTATGTTATTGAAATGCTTGGTATGTGTGGGATCTGACCATCTAGTTGTTTATCTTTAGTAGCCTCTCTTACCGGGAAATGTCTCCTAGTGTTTCCACTGAGCCATGGTAGCTTGCTACTGCTCCGGAACACTTAGGCTGGCCGGCATGTGTCCTTCTTCGTTCATGTGTCTGTCCCTTCGGGGAAATGTCACGCTTTGAGTACCGGAGTCCTGTTAGCCCGCTGCAGCCCGGTTTACCGGAGTCCTGCTAGCCCAGTGCTACAGCCCGGACCCACTTGCTGATGACCGACACGTTCGAAGCTGGGTCATGGATGCCTGTCCCTGTAAGTCTGTGCCACTTTGGGTTTACGACTAGTCATGTCAGCCCGGGCTCTTTATCATATGGATGCTAGCGACACTATCATATACGTGAGCCAAAAGGCGCAAACGGTCCCGGGCAAAGGTAAGGCGACACCTGTGGGAACACCGTGCGTGAGGCCGCAAAGTGATATGAAGTGTTACCGGCTAGATCGATGTGACATCGAGTCGGGGTCCTGACAGCGTTGGTATCAGAGCTTGACTGCCTGTAGGATTACCAAGCCAAACTGGTCGAAGTTGAGTCTAGATATTCCTTAGTTATATAAGGGAATTGATTGTGGGATGGAACGTAAGGCTCTTTTTACTCCTTATACCTCATGCCCTTCTGATCTGAGTCATCTTCTCTTCTACGGGGATTAAGAACTAGGCTATCTCTTCTTTCTATTAGGATCACGTGTTACTAATCAGTAGACTTATAAGATTGTTCGTTAAGCTTGAGTCCAGTTCCTACTACTTCTGTATGTTAACTGATGATCTCGAAACCTTGATATTGTGCTTCTGAGTGGTTATGCCACCATTTTTGTGAATGTCTCAAATCTTTTCTGAGCATTTACAGCCGTTATGCTGTCCGAGTCATCCCAGGTTTCTAAATAGTCTGATGCATTTGCAAAATTCTTTCCTCCCGTTTCGATGTTCCTTTGGGCCAGATTAACCACACTAATCGGTGAGTTGAGGTACTTGATTGCCTTGACATATATGTTGGAGCTGGTATTATGACCCTAGGTGTCTTAGGGGATCATCTAGTAATTTAGTCATGATTTGTGTCCCAGTGTGATGATTCTGGCCTTTACTCTCGAAAGCATCCCGTGATGCTACTTAGTAATAGGTATTCTATTCCTGGGTTCTTGAACCCGAGATTCACTCTACCTACTTCATGTTGATAGTAATTGCTAGTTCCTTTAGGATATTAGTAACCTTTGCGATAGTCCTTGAAGTCCGTGGTATCTTCTTCTTCCAAATACCATGAACTACTTATGGCAGATGTTTATTGGATCAAAAAAAATCACAATTAGAGTACTCTTGAGGAGTTCTCCATTCATAAATCGTGACTCTGCCAGTTCTACCTTTCTGCATGGGTTATCCGGAAGAAATATGTTGAACTTGGTTCGACATACTAATCTATGCATCCACAACTCAGAAAGTTATATGTTCCTTTGAGTTGTTCTCTTTAGTTGCATTCTGACCCTCGTCTATCAATTGATAGTCAAGAGTATGCGTGCGTTCGTTCATCGATGCCTATGACTCTTGTGGTCTGTCAAGCCATTCTATTCCGGAATGACTAGGAGAAACAAACTCCAGTACCTCTTCCATATCTAGGATTGGGTCAAAGTAGTTGTATTCCGTAGATCAAATGCCAATCCAGCTTTTGGTTCTGCTCTACCTTGGAGTATTACATATTTTATATCGAGATTGTTATAGGAATTGCACACCATCCCATGAACTCTTGGTACAGTGATACTTCTTGCCATCACTGTTCATTCCTCGGCCCTCGTGTTGATGCAACCGGAATACCGACAAATGAATTGTGATGTGTGAAATCAATACTGCTAGCAACTCTGTTGCTTGGTAGTTAAAGGATAATAATTTCATTCTTAGTATGTTGGTTTTCGAATCATCCTTCTAAGACTGATCGTGCTACCTAGTCCTTATTTCGGTGCACCCTTCGATTGATGAGTTAGGATCTTGTCAAGTCCTCACTCATTTGATCATATCGTCTTGCCCTCAAAAGCAAGATTGTTCTCGAGCTTAGTAACATACCGGTGGTTCGTGACTTTCCAAATATCTTCTTGGAGGTGTTACCGGGTTGTCACCTGACCGTTATGTTAAGCCCGTGATCAAATTGGTTTCTTGTGAACCACCTTCTCTCCAAGAATCGGTGTTAGATATCCCTGAGCTAGTTGGTTAAGCTAGACAACAACTTGGAGAGCTAGAAGATAAAAGCTTGTCTGACTTAGTTCGTTCCAAAGGGATATTCTTGTGTAGTGTGTGTTGAAGAAAGATGATATCTTCATCGATTGGTCCTTGTGATCAGTTGCTGGACCTATTGTCTTATCAATCCTTTGATTTGAGTGTGGGCTATCGTCAAATCAAATCAGTACCAACGATGCTCGTAATGTTGTCTTATTCGTGGTTGATCCCTCGAGCATACACCATTATATCTTTTAGGTCTGACCAATGCTATCACTTGTTCACTTAACTATGGATTTCCTTTTAAAAGGAAACCCAGATGAATTGTTGTTGTGCCCATTGACAACATCCTTGTCTTCTCCATAATTTTGCTGAACATTAAGCTAGTGTTGGAAACTTTTGAAAGCATTTGTTCATGCTAGCTCATGAAGCATATGTTTGGATGAAGGTAGTGACTTCCTTTAATTCATGTGCATCTAATGCAAGTTGCCGCCGTGGATCCGAGAAAGTCAATGTTGCTTTCTTTGGAATCATTCGAAATCAGTCATGCACACGTGCGAAGAATGCTGTGGTTTGAAGACTTGCAACCTTCAATCTATATGTATCCCTAGCACACCAAGCCACTGATTGATTTGTTCAAGGAGAAGGAGTTCCTTCATAAGAGCTAATCCGGACTTATGAAAGAACTTCGATACCCTCGTTGATGGTTCCCCCTCCTGAACTTGGTAGTGTTTTATTATAAGACTACCACGTGGTCATGCTTGTCTGGGACAACGTGTTCACATGTTTGTAGCAGAACCAGCTCATGTTTTGGAGCTTGCTATCGTAGTTCATCTCCCGAGAATCCCGCAACGTCATCTCGTCGATTTGTGTTGCAAACTTTCATTTTTCTTCCTAAGACTCGATGAGTCTGGAATATCCTGACACCAACCAGATCTGAATCTCAGGCAGATATGATGGTTTGGAACATTTCCCAAGAACTATAATATTGGTCTCGCGATAACCGATAAAGTGGATGTCATGGCCAACACACCCAGCCGGAAGACCTATTATTGTAGTATCTTGATTGAAGAAGTTGGCCACCCCCCCCCTAGGGATTTCGTAGGATTTACTCCCTAGTTGCCCCTATGGATTTTTGTGTTCCCGAAGTCCGACCTTTTACTTGATGTTTTAGATATCAAACCATATCTATGAATGGGTTATACTAGCACATCAAGGAGAACATTAGAAGCGGAGTGCTAAATGTCTCTCGGTCGATCATCCAGATTTTATTTGCTTGGCCTCGCTAAGGTGAAATCTGAGAAAGTGTTATCCTCCTTCGCATCTGCATCGTCCATCGCTATTCATCATGGTAGTATGTTGTGTTGTCAGCACCCTTGACGCGGTTGTTGATAAAACCTTGATGATTGTGGAAATGCTCAAGTTCTTGAGAGCACGCACAAGCGCTACGTCTTATCATCGGCACTAGCTGGGATTGCCCCAGATTTCCTCGGTTATGCTATAACCACTTCAACAGTGAATTCACTCTCTATTGTTGGGTTCTTCCCCAGTTACCAGAATCATTCCTAGCATTTGCATTTTGTTCCCAGCTTGCACCGCCAATGGGTCATTCTACCATGGGTCTCTTCCATTTCCGGTGATAAGCAAATTCATCCATTGCGTTGTCTTCAACAAGGTAATCCACATCATCCAAGTCCGAGTATGCCATTCTACCGACCCCCTCCAAATGATCGCTTGTGATTTGCCTTAGGCTGATATGGAGAGTCTCAATGATCTCTATATCAAAGGTAATTCTTTTGGCCACTTAAGATAATAATCTACGAATCACCCTCCTCCAGGATGTTTCGTCGTGGTATCATGGCAACTCAACTCCTCGCTACGTTGACAATTGTTTACCACCTTCTTAAGTGTGGAATTGTTGTCCACCTAGTGAACCTTCGTCATCCGTCTCTTTCCACCCCTCTTGATGTGTAACTCGTGTCTCAACCCGAGAGATGGTCCTATGTCTCATTCCGTGAGTTGTTCGATCTTCGAGAAGACCGATCCTTCTAGAGTTTTCCTTTCCTCTTCTTTTCATGATTAGCTGGAGTTCTCAGAGCAAGACGACAAGACAAAGATGGTGTTCGAATCAACGTTCCTATGAAGTGCAACCTGGATCGTGAAGATTATACTAGTTGCGTTTACCTTTCACCTTACCCTACGCTTGAATCTCGAGACGAGATTCTTGTTTAGTGGGGGTGAGTTGTCACATCCCTAGCTGCTGGTAGTGCTCTAGGCTAGCTCATGTGTGCATCATATTTAAATTCTGAAACCTGAACTGAGGAATTTTGGAAACCTCAAAATCTAATTAAAAGAAGGGCAAGCACCCTTTAAATTGCATTCTGTGAATCCAAAATGCCCTAAAAATAGTTTTGTGAATTTTGGCAAGAGTTATATATCAAACCAAAATTCTGGAATATTTTTAAGGAATTATTTGGTCTCTGAATTTAAATCAATAATCTATTTGAATTTGGGGATATATTCATAATATATAATGAATATGTTTTCAAATGCTTTGAAATGTTTTATGTACTTTTGGAATAGTCCAGAGAGGTAACATAAAATATTTCAGAATGTTTTGGCACTGTTTGAAATTATTTTGAATTTGAAAACAGTGGCAAAATAAAATAAAAAGGAAAACAGAACAGAAAAATTAAAAGGGACAGTACTTACCTGGCCTCACCCGTGCAGCCCACCCGAGCCGGCCCAGCTCCTGTGCTGGTCCAGCACTGTGCGGCCCAGCCCACCCCGGTCGCCACCGTCTTCAACCTCCTGCCAGTAGGCAGGAGGGCGTGTGCCCGACACGCGCGCGCACGCTCCGGCCACCTCCTGCTTACCCGCTCGCCGCTGGAGGCACCCGAGGGCGCCACGCACTCCCCCTCGCCCCCTGCACCTCCCCTCTCTTCCCCTGGACCCCGTTCCCTCCTCTGCTTCCCTCTCGCGCGCAGCCACCGAACACACCCGCCGCCGCCGACGAGCTCTCTCGTGGCCACCGGGCCTCCCTCGCTCCCCCGACTAGCCCAGAGGCTCCGCCTCGACCTCCTCTTCCTCTCCACCAAGCCACGAGGCCCCGGACGCCCTACATCGCCGCCCACGTCGCCGTTCCCCTCCTCGGCCACCGGAGGTCGTCGCCGTTCGATTCACCGCCGACAGGTCGCCCCCGAGCCCGCTGAGACGCGCTCTGCAACCACAGTGAGCTTGCCGTCGTTTCCCCTCACCTCTCTCTCTCTCGCGCACCCTGTAGCCGCCGCCCCACAAGCACCCGAAGCCGCCGTCCGCCATGGCCGGTGAGCTTCGTGCTCCCGAGCCTCTCCGCCTGCGCTCGTTGCCTCCGGGTATTCCTGGTGACCCCAGCATCCCGTAGAGCCCATCGGCCGCGCCCGCCGTGCCGTGTAACGCCGAACCCGAGCACGCCCGAGCTCCGGCCGCCGCTGCCAAGCTCGGGGCCGTCGTCTCCGGCCGCCCTAGCTGCTGCTGCTTGCTGAAACGGGCGCGGGTGAGCTCCAGCTCCCCGTAGCCGCTCTCCTCCGTCCATTTGGACGCCGGAGGAGCGAACCCGAGCCCTCCGCCGCGCCTGTTGCCACCAGCGACGAACCGCCGGCGTGTTAGGCCCTGTTGACCAGGGGTTTGACCCCCCCTGGGTCGATGACAGGTGGGCCAGCCCCCCTGTTAATTAGTTAGTTTATTTTAATTTAATTACCCC
>NC_057810.1:615785396-615792416 GCF_018294505.1 Triticum aestivum | reverse complement strand
CGAATAGGCGATAAACCTGGACTAGAGACTTGAGTGTTTAGGTAGGTCGTGGTCTACACCCACGTCGGCTTTCGCTTGAAGTCTGCCGAGCACATGTCGTGTGCAGACGCTAAGTGGTGGAAACATGTATGAAGAAGTACACCCCTGCAGGGTTATCATCATCTATTCGAATAGCCGTGTCCGCGGAAAAGGACTTCTGGGTTGCTTATATCAGTTCATAGACAAGTGAAAGTGGATACCCTAAAATACGCAAGATAAGCGTGAGTGCTATGGATGGCGTTCTCGTAGGGAGACGGGAGCGAATCCATAGTGGTGTATTGATATGGTGAATATGTGGACTCGTGTGCGCCACCTCAAAGAGTCGCTTGCAGTCGTAGTTTAGGATAGCCACCGAGTCAAAGCTGGCTTGCTGCAGTTAAACCCCACCATCCCCTTGTTGAAAATGTTGCATATGTAGTTAGTTCTGATGTAAGTCTTGCTGGGTATATTTGTACTCACGTTTGCCTATTTTATGTTTTGCAGAGAGACTTCAGTCTCACTAGTAGTTCCACGTGGACTTCGACGTTTAGCTTGATACCTCAGCTACGATCTTGTGCCCTCGACAGGATCTGATAGATAGTCAGGCTTCTCAGCCTTTTTCATTTATAGATGTCTGTACTCAGACATGATAGCTTCCGCTTGTGCTTTGACTTGTATGCTCTGATTGATGGGTCGTGAGACCCATGTTTGTAATGTCTCGCTCCTCGGAGCCTAATGAATAAATACTTGAGTCGTAGAGTCATTTTGTGATGCCATGTTGTATTGCACATATCGAGCATATTGTGTGTATGTTATTGAAATGCTTGGTATGTGTGGGATCTGACCATCTAGTTGTTTATCTTTAGTAGCCTCTCTTACCGGGAAATGTCTCCTAGTGTTTCCACTGAGCCATGGTAGCTTGCTACTGCTCCGGAACACTTAGGCTGGCCGGCATGTGTCCTTCTTCGTTCATGTGTCTGTCCCTTCGGGGAAATGTCACGCTTTGAGTACCGGAGTCCTGTTAGCCCGCTGCAGCCCGGTTTACCGGAGTCCTGCTAGCCCAGTGCTACAGCCCGGACCCACTTGCTGATGACCGACACGTTCGAAGCTGGGTCATGGATGCCTGTCCCTGTAAGTCTGTGCCACTTTGGGTTTACGACTAGTCATGTCAGCCCGGGCTCTTTATCATATGGATGCTAGCGACACTATCATATACGTGAGCCAAAAGGCGCAAACGGTCCCGGGCAAAGGTAAGGCGACACCCGTGGGAACACCGTGCGTGAGGCCGCAAAGTGATATGAAGTGTTACCGGCTAGATCGATGTGACATCGAGTCGGGGTCCTGACAAGGATCTTCTCGTCGCGCCCTCCGGCAGCCTGCACCGCGATGGTGTAGATGCTGAGGAACTCCGACGGATGTATCCTGCCATCATACTTCTCGGGCACATCTGGCTTGAAGTTCTTGGATTTGGGCCACTGGACTTGCCGCAGCTCACGGGTGAACGCAGGGCAACCTGCCGCGTACGGCAAGTCGCCTGGCTCCCCTAGTGCATGCACGTCGACAGTGGGCCCAGCACGCTGGTCAAATTGACGTCGCGTTTCCCTCCTGCGCTTGATGCGAGTGCGTGCGTCTTCGTGTTGCCGTTCTTGGAGAACGTGGCGCTGATCACGGCGAGTTCGCGGGTCCGACGATGCAGTGGAGTCGGCGTCGGGGTTGGCCCGGCAAGCTGGCGATCTTGGCCCTCGGGGCTGGGAGCGCACGGAGGTGGCACCCCCAGCGGTCTTGTCGGCGCCGGCCTGCGCCTGGGCGTCTTGCCGGGGCCTGGACACGCTCGGTCGCCGAGGCTTGTCGCCGTTGGCGAAGCCGATGAGGTTGTATATGGTCATCCTCCAGTCGTCGATCTTGTGCGGCGTCGAAGGGTAGTCCAGAAGCAGCTGGGCTCGGGCCAGCGCTTCCTCTGCTGTCTTGGGTGGTGGTGGCGACGAGCGGCGCGAGGAACGGGATGTGCTTGGACTCCCAAACGGATTGGGAGGCGCAACACCCCGTCCCGGCAACCGTACCTCGCTCGCGCCAGCATGCGGGCGTGCATGCTGACCTCGAGCGTCTCGCGACCCACCAGCTTGGCCTTGTTCCAACGCGAGCACGGTGCTAGGAGCACCGGGGCGCTGTTGAGCTTGCACCTCCTGGGAAGGGTGTGGTGTCTGCACGGTCACCGACGCTTGCGGGGCCTTGTTTTTGGATCTGGTGACGACGTGAGTCCCACCGTCGGCGCCCGCTCGCTCGCCGGCGTCGACTCCACCGCCCGCTTGCTCCGGCGGTGGTGGCAGAATCGATGTAGACGGAGCGGCCACCTCCGAAGGCTTCTTCTTCGGTGGCATGTTGACGATGACGTTGATGTAGCGCGCGTGGAGACCGGATCAAATGCTCACGACCTCGACGTGTCCCCTACCTGGCGCGCCAAAGATGTCGGGGCCGAGCGTCTCTCTGTGGCCTCGAACACCTATGGGGCACTGGGGGCCCCTTCTAGTCCGGCAAGGGAGCGGGGGTCGTGCGCAGAGCAGATCGAGGTCGAGCGCGCGGGGGAGACGGGCAATTTTTACCCAGCTTCGGGGCTCTCCGGGGAGATAAAACCCCTACTGCTGCTTTTGTGATTGTATTTGATCTTGCTCGGGCATGGGAGCATATGGTGGTGTTGTGGTTGTCGAATGGACCGAACCCCGTCTACGTGCGCATGGGCCTCCCTTTTATACTCTGAAGGGGGATCCACATGTGGCAGCGTAGGAAGAGGGGGTAGAAAGGTAAAATCGTGGGTTGGTACAACAGTGACCAACAGTGACCCCTACCTAACTCTGACGGCAGGGGACAAGGGCATTAAATGCCCGTCCGATCGCCCCAACAGTGCGAAGGAGTGACCGTTAAGTGAGCCCCCGGTTGCCACGATGGCGTCTCTGTCAGCTCCGTTTACCACCTCGCCCCGCATGGCTGCGCAGTGCCGCACCACGTGCCCTTGGGATGGCCTTGTGTTGACACGTCGCCGGATGCGCTGGAGTTTGGGTGGCCGCCTTGCCACGGCAGGTGCCTTGCCGCGGACCTTTTCTTGTTGTGCCGGCAAGCTTGCCGGCCGTCAGGTCTTGCCGGAGCGTGCGGGGTCCCACGGCAAGTCTTCTGGAGATGCCCAGGCCGGCCTTCCCGGCAAGCTCCTCTTGTCGGGGCCTTCGCTTTCTTTGGTTAATACTTTGTTCTTGAATGGCAGTAGTAGGTGTGATGGAGGGTCTTAGTGGGCGTCCGGCAAGCCTTGTCGTGGGGTGCTGCTACTGCCCGTGCACAAGTTCGGGGTACTAAGGTACCCCTTACTTTAGTACACCGACAACCGCCATGGTCAGAACGGCATTGGGGGTGAAATCGAGGAGATGGAGCCCGTATGTGTTCATGATGTCACAGAAGAAATCGGAAAAGGGCGGGCAGAGCCCGCAATAGAAGAACAATGGGAAGAAGTAGTATCCTTTTGGACACCGCTTCGAAGTAGAAGCTTCGGCGGAGAGTACCTGCGTGCGCGGATGCGCCCGCGTCTCCGTCGACCAGAAAAGGTAGAACCACTCCCGCAGCTCCTTCGCGGAGAGCTCGGAGGGGAAAAGTGCTCGCTCCTTGTGTAGCGCCTCAAGCCGCAGCGCCTCGGCCGACTTCGTACCCTTCCCGGTCTTCGGAGCCATGACGGAGGCGGTGGAGGAGAGCGGGGGCGTTGTCGGCGATGGCGGCGACGGGCGGCGGAGCGCTGCTCTCTTTCGGCTTGGGAAGCAGAGGGGAGCGGCGGAGATTTCTGAGGAAGGAACCGCAAGTGGCGAAGGTGGGGGAACGGCCCCTGTTTCCTCTGCTTATAAAGAGGAGAGGCGAACGTTACGCCTTTTTCGATTAAAGAATCACCCACGATCTCTCCCACGACGCCGCGTTCGACGCGTGCCGTTACGGGAGGGCGCGGTGGATACGGAGTTAGATTTGGTATGGACCCAGGCCGCGCATGCCCGTGCCCCGTTTTGGGCCTAGCCCAACAGCGCTCGGCACCGTGTGTGGCCCAGGCCCGGGGGCTCCTGTCGGTGTACTAAAGTAGGGGTACCTTAGTATCCCGAACTTGTGCACGGGCAGTCGCAGCGCCCCGCGGCAAGGCTTGCCAGGCGTCCGCCAAGATCCTCCGTAGCTCCTATTGATGCCATTCAAGAACAAAGTGTTTTAACTAAGAACACAAGACTCCGGCAAGAGGAGCTTGCCGGGAAGGACAAGGCCCCGGCAAGAGGAGCTTGCCGGGAGGGCCAACCAAGGCACTCCAAAGAACTTACCGCGACGCGCCGCGCGTCCCGGCAAGACCCGACGAGCTACAAGCTTTCGGGTGCGACAAGACAATGACCGCGACAAGGCGCTTGCCGCGGCGAGGCCACCACTCTGCGCCCATGCTCCAGCGCATCCGTCGACGTGTCGCCGCAGGACCGCTCCAGGCGCACGTGGCGGGAAGCTGTGCAGCCAAGCAGTGCGAGGTGGCAAGTGGAGATGACGAGAAGGCCATCGTGGCAAGCGGTGGCGCCCCTAACGGTCGCTTTTCTGCACTGTTTAGGCGACGCGGACGGGCATCAAATGCCCTTGTCCCCTGCCGTCAGAGTTAGGTAGGGTGCACTGTAGATAGCATTTGTACCAACCACCCTTTTTACATTTGTACCCTTGCTTGCGTTGCCACCTGTCGGTGACCCCTTTAGCCTATAAAAGGAGGCCCATGCGCAACGTAGAGGGGGTTCGACTCATTCGAAACTACATAACACTCACGCTCTCGAGCAAGAACATAATACCACCACAAGCAGCAGTAGGAGTTTTATCTCTCCGGAGAGCTCCGAAGCTGGGTAAAATCCCTCGCGTGCTTCGCCTCGATCCGCTCTTCGTGCGCTCTCCGCTCCCTGCCGGACCGAAAAGGGGCCCTGTCCCATAGGTGCTCGTTTCCCACGACACTGGATGAATTATTGCTGAGTCCATTGACGACATCCTTATATTTTCCATAATTGTGTTGAATATTAAGCTAGTGTTGGAAACTTTGTAAGCAATGCCTTCGTGTTCCGTTCATGAAGGATATGTTCGATGAAAGAAGTGACTTTCCCTAATTCACGTGCATTTGATGTAAGTTGTCGCCGTGAATTCAGGAAAGCTTGTTTTTGCCTCCTTCGGAATCATCCCAAGTTAGTCATGCACGTGCGAAGTGCTCTATGGTTTGATAGGTTGGCCGCCTCCATTCCATATATGTTTCCCAGCACACCAAGCCACTGATTGACTTGTTCAAGGAGAAGAAGTTCCTTCATAATAGCTAATCCGGACTTATGCAAGGACTTTGATATCCTTGATGATGGTTCCCCACCTGAACTCGGTAGTGTGTTATTATAAGACTACTACGTGGCCATGCTTGTCTGGGACAACGTGTTCACATGCTCGTAGCAGAATTAGCTCATGTTTTGGAGCATATGCTATCATAGTTCATCTCCTGAGAATCTCGCAACGTCATCTCGTCGATTTGTGTTGCAAACTTTCATTTTACTTTCTAGACTCGATGAGTCTAAATTATTCTGACACCAACCAGATCTGAATCTCAGGCAGATATGACGGTTGGAACTTTCCCAAGAATTATAATATTGGTCTCTTTGTAACCCGTTAAAGTGGATGTCGTGGCCAACACACCCAGCCGGAAGACCTGTTATTGTAATATCTTGATTGAAGAAGTTGGCCACCTCCCCATAAGGATCTCGTAGAACTTATTCCAGTAGTTGTTCCTTATGGATTTTTGTGCTCCCGAAGTCCGACCTTTTTACTTGATGTTCTAGATATCAAACCATATCTACGAATCACCCTCCTCGAAGATGTCTCGTTTTGGTGTCATGGCAACTCAACTCCTCGCTACGTTGGCAACCGTTCACCACCCTCTTAGGTGTGGAATTATTGCCTACCTAGTGAACCTTTGTCATGTGTTTCACTCCATCCCTCTGGACGTATGCTTCGTGTGTCAACTCGAGAGATGTTGCTATGTCTCATTCCGTGAGTTAATCCTGAGTTGATCGAACTTCGAGAAGATCGATCCTTCTAGAGTTTTCTTTCTCCTCTCATTGTCATGTCGGTTGGAGTTCTCAGAGCAAGACATCAAGATAAAGATGGTGATTGAGTCAACGTCCTTATGAAGTGCAACCTGGATCATGAAGATCATATTAGCTTGTGTCCCTCTGTCTTCTTACCTCATGTCTTGAATCTCGGGACGAGATTATTGTTTAGTGGGGGCGAGTTGTCACATCCCTAGTCCTGGTATGCAGTAGGCTAGCCCTTCATGTGTGCATCATGTTTAACTTTTGAAATGAACTTGAAATGGGGGATGTTCAAACCCTAGCATAAAAAGGAATCCACCAGGTTCAACTAAAATATTTTTCAGTGAACCCAGATGGCCTTCAAAAATTTTCATCATTTTTGGAAAATGCTGGAAACAGCAACCAGAGGTGATGCACATTTTTGCATGACATTTTGGATTGTTGAATTAACACATATTGTATTTTGAATTGGAGCAAATAAATACTATAAATACTTTATTGCTCCAATAATTCTGATTTTTGTTGAGGGGCTTTGGAATAATCCTTTTAGTCCCTGCAAAATTTATCAGAAGCAACAAAATTAGTTTGGTTCAAAAACCAAATTAAAACAAATGTTAGAAATAGAAAACAGAAACAAAATAGAGTAAGGAGAAACTCACCTGGCCTCACCCACCAAAGCCTACCTGGCCGGCCAAGTTGGCCAGCCCAACCCACCTGGCCCCTCCCCTGTCGTCTTCCTCCTTGCCAGGAGGATGAGCGCGTGGCCGCAGCGCGCTGGCACGCGCCCCGGCCACCTCCACCCTGCCTCTCTGCGTCCCCGTCGCCTAGATCTCTCCCGCGTCGCCACGCACCCCCCCCCCCCAGGCCTACCACTCTCTCCCCATGCCCCTCTCCATCCTCT
>NC_057810.1:615764787-615785039 GCF_018294505.1 Triticum aestivum | reverse complement strand
CCCGCCCATCGCCGTCGTTCTCCATTGCCGCGACCACCGCCGTCCCGACGACACGCCGAGCAGTCTACGAGCTCCGCCCCGATGCCCTCTTCCTCCTCACCGATCCTCAAGACGCCGGAAGCCATGGACGCCACCAACATCGTCGTTTCCCCCCATCGGCCACTGGAGATCGCCGGTGCCCGTTCATCGTCTCCGACTCGTCCCCGAGCCCGCTGGGCTTCTCCCCCGACCCCTTGTGAGCTCCTTCACCTTCCCCTATGCTCTCTCCCCTCTGTCTCTCTCTGCTAGCTCGATTCCGCCGGAGCTGAGATCTCTTCACAGCCGTAGCTATCGTTACCTAGAGCTGCAACCGAGCACGCAGCCGTGCTCAGTGCACCCCCAGGATGCCATAGCACCCCTCCGCACCCTCTACTGTGCTGCCTAACACCGACCCCGAGCTCCGGCCGCCGCCGCGAGCTCAACTCCGGTGAGTATAGCGCACCCCGCCCGCTCCTTCCGGCTCTGTTGGATGCGGAAGAGCACGGGCTACCTCCTGGTGGTCTCCTCGCACCTAAAAGCAGCCCCTAGCGCCGCCCAGTAGCAGCTCCGCCGCGCAGGATGGTCGCTGCCGGCCCAACTCCGGCGAGCCGACGTGGCTCCGTCATTAGGAGCTAACCCAGCCAGCTAAACACCCTACAGCCACTGACACCTGGGCCCCGCTAACTAATTAACCATGGATTAGCTCCTGTTTAGGTTAAACTAACCCTACGGGCCCCACAGGTCAGTTAGCCCTAGCCACGTCACACGTTGACTGGCCCCACGCGTCAGAATTGACCCAGCTGACGTGGCCGTTGACTGGACCCACATGTCAGCGACACTAATCAGCCCCAGTCACTGACCAGTGGACCCCACTGGTCAGGTTTGACCTGAACCCGCCCTATTGACCTGCTGAGGTCAGCATGACACAATGTTGACGCAGTAAATGATTTTCTAGATTAAAATAAATCAGGAAATCCAGAAAATGTCCTAAACCTCTAAAAATCATAGAAATTCAACTGTAACTCCAAATGAAATAATTTATATACGAAAAATGATCAGAAAAATCCAATCTATCCATCTGTACCATTTTCATGCATGTTAGAACAACTTATGACTGCTGTTTAGGCCAAATCATATAATGGCATTTAAATCTTCACATATGGAGTTTGAATTTGAACCTAAGGTTCAAACCAACTTCATTTAACCTGTTGCTAGTTGCATTAGCTCAAATCACATCATATTGCCATGTCATGATCATGCATCATATTGTGCATTGCATTGATTGTGTTGCTTTATCAGTTGCCGGTAATTGCCCCCTCTCGATAGACGTGTTTCGACGATGTGATCAATGACACCAATGAAGAACTATACTATCTTCAGAAGTGCCAGGCAAGCAAAACCCCCTCGTTCATTCCGATACAATCCCACTGAGGGAGTCCTGGACTAGGGGGTGTCCAGATAGCCGGACTATCGTCATCGGCCGGACTCCAAGACTATGAAGATACAAGATGGAAGACTTCGTCCCATGTTCGGATGGGACTTTCCTTGGCGTGGAAGGCAAGCTTGGCGATACGGATATATAGATCTCCTACCATTGTAACCGACTCTGTGTAACCCTAGCCCTCTCCGGTGTCTATATCAACCGGAGGGTTTTAGTCCGTAGGACGAAGACAACCATTACAACAATCATACCATAGGCTAGCTTCTAGGGTTTAGCCTCCTTGATCTCGTGGTATATCCACTCTTGTACTACCCATATCATCAATATCAATCAAGCAGGAGTACGGTTTTTACCTCCATCGAGAGGGCCCGAACCTGGGTAAAAACATCGTGTCCCTTGTCTCATGTTACCATCCGCCTAGACGCATAGTTCGGGACCCCCTACCCAAGATCCGCTAGTTTTGACACCGACATTGGTGCTTTCATTGAGAATTCCTCTGTGTCGTCACCGATAGGCTTGATGGCTTCTTCAATCAACAACAACGCCGTCCAGGGTGAGACTTTTCTCCCCAGACAGATCTTCGTGTTCGGCGGCTTTGCACTGCGGGCCAATTCACTCGGCCATCTGGAGCAGATCGAAAGCTACGCCCCTGGCCATCAGGTCAGATTTGGAAGCCTAAACTTCACGGATGACATCCGCGGAGACTTGATCTTCGATGGATTCGAGCCACAGCCGAGCGTGTCGCACTGTCATGATGGGCATGATTTAGCTCTGCCGCCGGACAGTACCTTGGAGGCCGCACACGAATCCGCTCCGACCCATAGTTCGGAGCCGACCGCGCAGATCGAGGACAGGTGGCTGGACACCGCCTCGGGAGCTGCAACTTCCACGGCGATGGAGCCGAATACCGACCTTGTCCCTTGCAAAGCTTGTGACTCCGAGGTGCCGGACTCCTTGCCGGACTCCGAACCTCCGGCGGCCCTGCCAATTGAATCTAATTGGGCGCCGATCATGGAGTTCACCGCTGCGGACATCTTTCAGCACTCACCCTTTGGCAACATCCTGAATTTGCTAAAGTATCTCTCGTTATCAAGAGAGCCCTGGCCGGACTGCGGTCAGGATGGTTGGGATGCGGACGACGAAGAAATTCAAAACCCACCCACCACCCACTTTGTAGCCACTATCGACGATCTAACCGATATGCTAGACTATGACTCCGAAAACATCGACGGCATGGACGACGATGCCGGAGACGATCAAGAACCAGCGCCTACGGGGCACTGGAAGACCACCTCGTCATACGACATATACATGGTGGACACCCCGAAGGATGGGGATGGCGTAGAAGCAGCGAAGGCAGATTCCTCTAAGAAATAGCCCAAGCGCCGACGTCAGCGGCGCCGCTCTAAATCCCGCCACAGCAAGAATGGAGATTTCGGCACCGGAGATAACAACATCCCAAAGAGTGCCGAAGACAACCCCCTCCAGCAAGATTCAGAAGCCAGCCCTCAGGAGAGAGCGGCAGACAAGGAGGATGAAAATTACATGCCTCCATCCGGAGACGAGGCAAGCCTCAATGATGACGAATTCGTCATGCCCGAGGATCCCGTCGAACAAGAGCGTTTCAAACACAGGCTAATGGCCACGGCGAACAGCCTAAAGAAAAAGCAGCAACAGCTTCAAGCTGATCAAGACCTGCTGGCCGACAGATGGACCGAGGTCCTCGCGGCCGAAGGGTATGAACTCGAACGCCCCTCCAAAAGCTACCCAAAACTGCAAGACACCTTGTTTATTTATTTATTAATATAAAAATTGCAGTGGGGTTTTACCCTACTGTTCATAGTCAAAAAAAAAAGCTACCCAAAACGCAAGTTGCTCCCCCGACTAGAGGAGGAAGCATACGAACCTTCATCACCAGCGCACAATACGGCAGACCGACCACCTCATGGCCGCGACAGAGAGGCATCCAGGCCCTCCGCCAGAACCATACCCCGGCACCGCTTGAAAAGCGTGAAGCCACGGGGGAATGCGCCGGACTTGCGGGATATATTGGAGGATAAGGCAAGACAATCAAGATCTATCTACGGATCACGCGGGCACCCCACGACCCACGACGACTACCGTCGCGCCGGATACAGCAACTCCGGCCGGGCCGAACACAGCAGACAAAGCTCTCTTGAGCTACATCGTGATATTGCTCAATATACAGGCACCGCACACCCACTATGCTTCACAGATGAAGTAATGGATCATCAAATCCCTGAAGGGTTTAAACCCGTGAACATTGAATCCTACGATGGCACTACGGACCCCGTGGTTTGGATCGAAGATTATCTCCTTCATATCCATATGGCCCGCAGTGACGATCTCCACGCCATCAAGTATCTCCCACTCAAGCTTAAAGGACCAGCTCGGCATTGGCTTAACAGCTTGCCAGCAGAGTCAATTGGGTGTTGGGAGGACCTGGAAGCCGCATTTCTTGACAACTTCCAGGGCACATATGTGAGACCACCAGACGCCGATGACCTAAGCCATATAATTCAGCAGCCAGACGAATCGGCCAGACAGTTCTGGACATGGTTCTTAACAAAGAAAAATCAAATCGTCGACTGTCCGGATGCAGAGGCCCTCGCAGCCTTCAAACATAACATCCGCGACGAGTGGCTGGCCTGGCACCTAGGACAGGAAAAGCCGAAATCCATGGCAGCCCTCACATCACTCATGACCCGCTTCTGTGCGGGGGAGGACAGCTGGCTAGCCCGCAGTAACAACCTCAGCAAAAATTTTGGCAGTCCGGACAGCAAGGACCGTAATAGCAGGTCGCGTCGCAACAAAAACAAACGCCGTGTTAACGGCGATAACACTGAGGATACGGCAGTCAACGCCGGATTCAGACGCTCTAAACCCGGTCAGCGGAAAAAGCCATTCAAAAGTACTACTCTGGGTCCATCCAATTTGGACCGAATACTCGACCGCTCTTGCCAGATACATGGCACCCCCGAAAAGCCAGCTAACCACACCAACAGGGATTATTGGGTATTCAAGAAGGCAGGCAAGTTAATTGCCGAAAACAATGACAAGGGGCTGCAGAGCTATGACGAGGAGGAGACTCGGCCGCCGAACAGTAGAGGACAGAAGGGTTTCCCCCCACAAGTGTGGACGGTAAACATGATATACGCAACCCACATACCCAAGAGGGAGCGGAAGCGTGCACTTAGGGACGTATATGCGATGGAGCCAGTCGCCCCGAAGTTCAACCCATGGCCCTCTTGCCCGATCACTTTCGATCGAAGGGACCACCCTACCAGTATCCGCCATGGTGGATTCGCTGCATTGGTTTTAGACCCAATCGTCGATGGATTTCACCTCACTAGAGTCCTGATGGACGGCGGCAGCAGCCTGAACCTGCTTTATCAGGATACAGTGCGCAAGATGGGCATAGACCCCTCAAGGATTAAACCTACAAAGACGACCTTCAAAGGCGTCATACCAGGTGTTGAGGCCAATTGTACAGGCTCAGTCACATTGGAAGTGGTCTTCGGATCCCCGGATAATTTCCGAAGCGAGGAGTTAATCTTCGACATAGTCTTGTTCCGCAGTGGCTATCATGCTCTGCTCGGACGAACCGCGTTTGCAAAGTTCAATGCGGTGCCGCATTACGCATACCTTAAGCTCAAGATGCCAGGCCCTCGTGGAGTCATCACGGTCAATGGAAACACTGAACGCTCCCTCCAAACGGAGGAACACACAGCGGCTCTCCCGGCAGAAGTACAGAGCAGCCTCTTAAGGCAATTCTCGAGTCCGGCCGTTAAATGACCGGACATGGCCAAATGCGCCCGGAGTAACATACATCAAGACCACCTGGCACGTCCCGAGCACGCGTAGCAATGCGGCCCCAACCCCAGCCCTCGCATGATTGCAAGACTAGCCCTTTGCGTACATCATTACGCTCTGGACATACCATGGGCATAGGGGGAGGGGCACGACCACGACAGGCCTAGAGTGCGGCTCAACCACACCAGGGGCTCCCAAGTGTGTCACTCTTTTTATTTTTTATTTTTTTATTTTTTCCACAGGACTCCGTTCACCAGAGGCCCTGTGCGGCAGTAGATCTGCCGAACTCACGATGCAACAGCCAGGGAGGGACAATGGCTACGACGAACACACAGGTGGTCTTCATTATGAGCATTAAATCTGTTTAATACACCATTCCGCAGCCTACCCCTGGAGGGAGACATTTCTAATAGTCCAACCCTTGCTTACCGCACTATTTGTATCGTTCTGCACTCATGGCAGAATTCCTTGAATAAACAATGCATAACTTTTTGCTTATAATTGCATTCCTTTTTTACATATATGTTCATTTATGACATCTTGCACCCGCACACTTTGGTACGGCCGAATACACCAGAGGCTTATGTTCCCCGCATTATGGTGTGATAAGTCCGAACACTTTCACAAGTGCGGCACCCCGAACTTATAGCATTATATGCATCGGCTCCGAATCATGTCTTGGGTCAATAGTTGGGTTTGCCCAGCTCCCATGTTTTGGTACCTTACGTTCCGCTCTATCGGCTAAGGTAGCACTGGGAGAACCACTGCGATTGCGCCCCGGTAGAGCTGGGCGAGCGCCTCAGTGGAGAAAGCTAAAACTGACCGTCATGATAAGGCGAGAGCTGGTCGCTGTTCAAGAGGTCTTTTCGAGTCCCTAAAGACTTATGCCGCTTAGAGCGAGGAACCGGCTTCGTCCGGCCCAGGCGTGGATAGCGCCCCGAACTCGGTCTTCCGAACACTAGGGGCTTCGCCGAAATTTAAAATTATAGAATTCTATTGCTAAGTGAGAGTGTTCAAGCATTATAAGTCCGGTTGCCTTGTTCGTTGTGTTGAGCGCCTCCCTAGATGGACCCAAAAATGGGAACAAGAGCGCTCAAGTTTATCCCGAACACCCCAACACTCGTGGCATGGGGGCTGAAGCCGGCGACTTGCCATCTCTCAGATTTGATAAACGGCCGCACAGAAGGTAATATTTTAAATCGATAAGCGTTGCTTAGCGCATATGAACAAAGTTTTCAGCGCACAGGATAACACATTGCGAGTCTACTCAAATATACATTTTTGGGGCACTCATCCGCAATCTTGCGGGCACCCTTCAGGACACTCTTATAATACATTTCGGGCGTACGATACTCCTTGCCCGCCGGCGGCGCGTCTGTCAGAAGCCTCTCAGCATCCAGCCTGCCCCAGTGCACCTTTGCGCGGGCAAGGGCTCGACGGGCACCTTCAATGCAGGCGGAGCGCTTGATGACTTCCACCCAATGGCACGCATCCACCAGCCGCCACACGAGGCCGAAATAGCTCCCAGGCATGGCCTCCTTAGGCCATAGCCGGACTATGAGGCCCTTCATGGCCTGCTCGGCTACCTTGTGGAGCTCGACCAGTGTTGGGGAACGTAGTAATTTCAAAAAAAATCCTACGCACACGCAAGATCATGGTGATGCATAGCAACGAGAGGGGAGAGTGTTGTCTACGTACCCTCGTAGACCGAAGCGGAAGCGTTGACGCAACGTAGAGGAAGTAGTCGTACGTCCTCCCGGTCCAACCGATCCAAGCACCGTTACTCCGGCACCTCCGAGTTCTTGACACGCGTACAGCTCGATGACGCACCCTCGATCTCCAATCCAGTAGAGGCTCCGAGGGGGAGTTCCGTCAGCACGACGGTGTGGTGATGATCTTGATGTTCTCCTGTCGCAGGGCTTCGCCTAAGCACCGCTACAATATGATCGAGGTGTAATATCGTGGAGGGGGGCACCGCACACGGATAAGGAACGATCAATGATCAACTGGTGTGTCCTAGGGTGCCCCCCTACCCCCGTATATAAAGGAGGGAGGGAGGAGGTGGCCGGCCCAAGGGGGGCGCGCCATAGAGGAGGGGGAAACCTACTCCAAGTAGGTTTCCCTCCCTTTTCCTTATCTTATTTGGAGGGGGAAGGAAAGAGTACTAGTATTAGGAAGTAGTACTAGTAGTAGTATTAGGAAGAGGGGGAAGGAGAAAGGAAAGGGGGGCCGCCCCCCCTCCCCAATTCGGTTTGGGCTTGGGGGGCGCGCCCCCCTCCCTTGTTCCTTCTCCCTTCCTCCTACATGGGCCCAATAAGGCCCATATACCTCCCGGGGGGTTCCGGTAACCTCCCGGAGCTCCAAACTTCTCCGGAACCTTTCCGGTGTCCAAATATATCCATCCAATATATCAATCTTTATGTCTCGACCATTTTGAGACTCCTCATTATGTCCGTGATCATATCCGGGACTCCGAACAACCTTCGGTACATCAAAATACATAAACTCATAATATAACTGTCATCGAAACCTTAAGCGTGCGGACCCTACGGTTCGAGAACAATGTAGACATGACCGAGACACGTCTCCGGTCAATAACCAATAGCGGGACCTGGATGCCCATATTGGTTCCTACATATTCTACGAAGATCTTTATCGGTCAGACCGCATAACAACATACGTTGTTCCCTTTGTCATCGGTATGTTACTTGCCCGAGATTCGATCGTCGGTATCCAATACCTAGTTCAATCTCGTTACCGGCAAGTCTCTTTACTCGTTCCGTAATACATCATCTCACAACTAACTCATTAGTTGAAATGCTTGCAAGGCTTAAGTGATGTGTATTACCGAGAGGGCCCAGAGATACCTCTCTGACATTCGGAGTGACAAATCCTAATCTCGAAATACGCCAACTCAACAAGTACCTTCGGAGACACCTGTAGAGCACCTTTATAATCACCCAGTTACGTTGTGACGTTTGGTAGCACACAAAGTGTTCCTCCGGTAAACGGGAGTTGCATAATCTCATAGTCATAGGAACATGTATAAGTCATGAAGGAAGCAATAGCAACATACTAAACGATCGTGTGCTAAGCTAACGGAATGTGTCATGTCAATCAGATCATTCAACCAATGATGTGACCTTCTTAATCAAATAACAACTCCTTGTTCATGGTTAGGAAACATAACCATCTTTGATTAACAAGCTAGTCAAGTAGAGGCATACTAGTGACACTCTGTTTGTCTATATATCCACACATGTATTATGTTTCCGGTTAATACAATTCTAGCATGAATAATAAACATTTATCATGATATGAGGAAATAAATAATAACTTTATTATTGCCTCTAGGGCATATTTCCTTCAGTCTCCCACTTGCACTAGAGTCAATAATCTAGATTACACAGTAATGATTCTAACACCCATGGAGTCTTGGTGTTGATCATGTTTTGCTCGTGGAAGAGGCTTAGTCAACGGGTCTGCAACATTCAGATCCGTATGTATCTTGCAAATCTCTATGTCTCCCACCTGGACTAGATCCCGGATGGAATTGAAGCGTCTCTTGATGTGCTTGGTTCTCTTGTGAAATCTGGATTCCTTCGCTAAGGCAATTGCTCCAATATTGTCACAAAAGATTTTCATTGGACCCGATGCACTAGGTATGACACCTAGATCGGATATGAACTCCTTCATCCAGACTCCTTCATTGGCTGCTTCCGAAGCAGCTATGTATTCCGCTTCACATGTAGATCCCGCCACGACGCTTTGCTTTGAACTGCACCAACTGACAGCTCCACCATTTAATGTAAACACGTATCCGGTTTGCGATTTAGAATCGTCCGGATCAGTGTCAAAGCTTGCATCAACGTAACCATTTACAATGAGCTCTTTGTCACCTCCATATACGAGAAACATATCCTTAGTCCTTTTTAGGTATTTCAGGATGTTCTTGACCGTTGTCCAGTGATCCACTCCTGGATTACTTTGGTACCTCCCTGCTAGACTTATAGCAAGGCACACATCAGGTCTGGTACACAGCATTGCATACATGATAGAGCCTATGGCTGAAGCATAGGGAACACTTTTCATTTTCTATCTATCTTCTGCAGTGGTCGGGCTTTGAGTCTTACTCAACTTCACACCTTGCAATACAGGCAAGAACCCTTTCTTTGCTTGATCCATTTTGAACTTCTTCAAAACTTTGTCAAGGTATGTGCTTTGTGAAAATCCAATTAAGCGTCTTGATCTATCTCTATAGATCTTAATGCCCAATATGTAAGCAGCTTCACCGAGGTCTTTCATTGAAAAACTTTTATTCAAGTATCCCTTTATGCTATCCAGAAATTCTATATCATTTCCAATCAATAATATGTCATCCACATATAATATTAGAAATGCTACAGAGCTCCCACTCACTTTCTTGTAAATACAGGCTTCTCCAAAAGTCTGTATAAAACCAAATGCTTTGATCACACTATCAAAACGTTTATTCCAACTCCGAGAGGCTTGCACCAGTCCATAAATGGAACGTTGGAGCTTGCACACTTTGTTAGCTCCCTTTGGATCGATAAAACCTTCTGGTTGCATCATATACAACTCTTCTTCCAGAAATCCATTCAGGAATGCAGTTTTTACATCCATTTGCCAAATTTCATAATCATAAAATGCGGCAATTGCTAACATGATTCGGACAGACTTAAGCATCGCTACGGGTGAGAAGGTCTCATCGTAGTCAACCCCTTGAACTTGTCGAAAACCTTTTGCAACAAGTCGCGCTTTGTAGACAGTAACATTACCGTCAGCGTCAGTCTTCTTCTTGAAGATCCATTTATTCTCAATTGCTTGCCGACCAACGGGCAAGTCAACCAAAGTCCATACTTTGTTCTCATACATGGATCTCATCTCAGATTTCATGGCTTCAAGCCATTTTGCGGAATCTGGGCTCACCATCGCTTCTTCATAGTTCGTAGGTTCATCATGATCTAGTAGCATGACTTCCAGAATAGGATTACCGTACCACTCTAGTGCGGATCTTACTCTGTTCGACCTACGTGGTTCTGTATTAACTTGATCTGAAGTTCTATGATCATCATCATCAACTTCCTCGCTAGTTGGTTTTGACGTCACAGAAACCGGTTCCTGTGATGTATTATTTTCCAACAAGGGAGTAGGTACAGTTACCTCATCAAGTTCTACTTTCCTCCCACTCACTTCTTTCGAGAGAAACTCCTTCTCTAGAAAGGATCCATTCTTAACAATAAATGTCTTGCCTTCGGATCTGTGATAGAAGGTGTACCCAACTGTCTCCTTTGGGTATCCTATGAAGACACATTTCTCCGATTTGGGTTCGAGCTTATCAGGTTGAAGCTTTTTCACATAAGCATCGCAACCCCAAACTTTAAGAAATGACAACTTTGGTTTCTTGCCAAACCATAGTTCATAAGGTGTCGTCTCAACGGATTTCGACGGTGCCCTATTTAACGTGAATGTGGCTGTCTCTAGAGCATAACCCCAAAACGATAGCGGTAAATCTGTAAGAGACATCATAGACCGCACCATATCAAGTAAAGTACGATTACGACATTCGGACACACCATTACGCTGTGGTGTTCCGGGTGGCGTGAGTTGCGAAACTATTCCACATTGTTTTAAGTGTAGACCAAACTCGTAACTCAAATATTCTCCTCCACGATCAGATCGTAGAAACTTTATTTTCTTGTTACGATGATTTTCAACTTCACTCTGAAATTCTTTGAACTTTTCAAATGTTTCAGACTTATGTTTCATTAAGTAGATATACCCATATCTGCTTAAATCATCTGTGAAGGTGAGAAAATAATGATATCCGCCACGAGCCTCAATATTCATCGGACCACATACATCTGTATGTATGATTTCCAACAAATCTGTTGCTCTCTCCATAGTACCGGAGAACGGCGTTTTAGTCATCTTGCCCATGAGGCACGGTTCGCAAGTACCAAGTGATTCATAATCAAGTGGCTCCAAAAGTCCATCAGTATGGAGTTTCTTCATGCGCTTTATACCGATATGACCCAAACGGCAGTGCCACAAATAAGTTGCACTATCATTATCAACTCTGCATCTTTTGGTTTCAACACTATGAATATGTGTATCACTACTATCGAGATTCATCAAAAATAGACCACTCTTCAAGGGTGCATGACCATAAAAGATATTACTCATATAAATAGAACAACCATTATTCTCTGATTTAAATGAATAACCGTCTCGCATCAAACAAGATCCAGATATAATGTTCATGCTCAACGCTGGCACCAAATAACAATTATTTAGGTCTAATACTAATCCCGAAGGTAGATGTAGAGGTAGCGTGCCGACCGCGATCACATCGACTTTGGAACCATTTCCCACGCGCATCGTCACCTCGTCCTTTGCCAGTGTTCGCTTAATCCGTAGTCCCTGTTTTGAGTTGCAAATATTAGCAACAGAACCAGTATCAAATACCCAGGTGCTACTGCGAGCTCTAGTAAGGTACACATCAATAACATGTATATCACATATACCTTTGTTCACCTTGCCATCCTTCTTATCCGCCAAATACTTGGGGCAGTTCCGCTTCCAGTGACCAGTCTGCTTGCAGTAGAAGCACTCAGTTTCAGGCTTAGGTCCAGACTTGGGTTTCTTCTCTTGAGTAGCAACTTGCTTGCTGTTTTTTTTTTTTTGAAGTTCCCCTTCTTCTTCCCTTTGCCCTTTTTCTTGAAACTAGTGGTCTTGTTAACCATCAACACTTGATGCTCCTTCTTGATTTCTACCTCCGCAGCCTTTAGCATTGCGAAGAGCTCGGGAATCGTCTTATCCATCCCTTGCATATTATAGTTCATCACGAAGCTCTTGTAGCTTGGTGGAAGTGATTGGAGAATTCTGTCAATGACGCTATCATCTGGAAGTGTAACTCCCAGTTGAATCAAGTGATTACAATACCCAGACATCTTGAGTATGTGCTCACTGACAGAACTATTCTCCTCCATCTTGCAGCTATAGAACTTATTGGAGACTTCATATCTCTCAATCCGGGCATTCTTCTGGAATATCAACTTCAACTCCTGAAACATCTCATATGCTCCATGACGTTCAAAACGTCGTTGAAGTCCCGGTTCTAAGCCGTAAAGCATGGCACATTGAACTATCGAGTAGTCATCAGCTTTGCTCTGCCAGACGTTCTTAACATCGTCAGTTGCATCAGCAGCAGGCCTGGCACCCAGCGGTGCTTCCAGGACGTAATTTTTCTGTGCAGCAATGAGGATAATCCTCAAGTTACGGACCCAGTCCGCGTAGTTGCTACCATCATCTTTCAACTTAGCTTTCTCAAGGAACGCATTAAAATTCAACGGAACCACAGCACGGGCCATCTATCTACAAACAACATAGACAAGCAAGATACTATCAGGTACTAAGTTCATGATAAATTTTAGTTCAATTAATCATATTACTTAAGAACTCCCACTTAGACAGACATCTCTCTAGTCATCTAAGTGATCACGTGATCCAAATCAACTAAACCATAACCGATCATCACGTGAGATGGAGTAGTTTTCAATGGTGAACATCTTATGTTGATCATATCTACTATATGATTCACGCTCGACCTTTCGGTCTCCGTGTTCCGAGGCCATATCTGCATATGCTAGGCTCGTCAAGTATAACCTGAGTATTCTGCGTGTGCAAAACTGGCTTGCACCCGTTGTAGATGGACGTAGAGCTTATCACACCCGATCATCATGTGGTGTCTGGGCACGACGAACTTTGGCAACGGTGCATACTCAGGGAGATCACTACTTGATAATTTTTAGTGAGAGATCATCTTAAAATGCTACCGTCAATCAAAGCAAGATAAGATGCATAAAAGATAAACATCACATGCAATCAATATAAGTGATATGATATGGCCATCATCTTCTTGTGCTTGTGATCTCCATCTGCGAAGCACCATCATGATCACCATCGTCACCGGCGCGACACCTTGATCTCCATCGTAGCATCGTTGTCGTTTACGCCATCTATTGCTTCTACGACTATCGCTACCGCTTAGTGATAAAGTAAAGCAATTACAGGGCGTTTGCATTTCATACAATAAAGCGACAACCATATGGCTCCTGCCAGTTGCCGATAACTTCGGTTACAAAACATGATCATCTCATACAATAAAATATAGCATCATGTCTTGGCCATATCACATCACATCATGCCCTGCAAAAACAAGTTAGACGTCCTCTACTTTGTTGTTGCAAGTTTTATGTGGCTGCTACGGGCTTAAGCAACAACCAATCTCACATACGCATCAAAACCACAACGATAGTTTGTCAAGTTGATGCTGTTTTAACCTTCGCAAGGACCGGGCGTAGCCACACTCGGTTCAACTAAAGTTGGAGAAACTGACACCCGCTAGTCACCTGTGTGCAAAGCACGGCGGTAAAACCAGTCTCGCGTAAGCGTACGCGTAATGTCGGTCCGGGCCGCTTCATCCAACAATACCGCCGAACCAAAGTATGACATGCTGGTAAGCAGTATGACTTATATCGCCCACAACTCACTTGTGTTATACTCATGCATATAACATCAAACCATAAAAACCTAGGCTCGGATGCCACTGTTGGGGAACGTAGTAATTTCAAAAAAAATCCTACGCACACGCAAGATCATGGTGATGCATAGCAACGAGAGTGGAGAGTGTTGTCTATGTACCCTCATAGGACGAAGCGGAAGCGTTGACGCAACATAGAGGAAGTAGTCGTACGTCCTCCCGGTCCTACCGATCCAAGCACCGTTACTCCGGCACCTCCGAGTTCTTGACACGCGTACAGCTCGATGACGCACCCTCGATCTCCAATCCAGTAGAGGCTCCGAGGGGGAGTTCCGTCAGCACGACGGTGTGGTGATGATCTTGATGTTCTCCTGTCGCAGGGCTTCGCCTAAGCACCGCTACAATATGATCGAGGTGTAATATCATGGAGGGGTGCACCGCACACGGCTAAGGAACGATCAATGATCAACTTGTGTGTCCTAGGGTGCCCCCCTACCCCCGTATATAAAGGAGGGAGGGAGGAGGTGGCCGGCCCAAGGGGGGCGCGCCATAGAGGAGGGGGAAACCTACTCCAAGTAGGTTTCCCTCCCTTTTCCTTATCTTATTTGGAGGGGGAAGGAAAGAGTACTAGTATTAGGAAGTAGTACTAGTAGTAGTATTAGGAAGAGGGGGAAGGAGAAAGGAAAGGGGGGGCCGGCCCCCCTCCCCAATTCGGTTTGGGCTTGGGGGGGCGCGGCCCCCTCCCTTGTTCCTTCTCCCTTCCTCCTACATGGGCCCAATAAGGCCCATATACCTCCTGGGGGGTTCCGGTAACCTCCCGGAGCTCCAAACTTCTCCGGAACCTTTCCGGTGTCCAAATATATCCGTCCAATATATCAATCTTTATGTCTCGACCATTTCGAGACTCCTCGTTATGTCCGTGATCATATCCGGGACTCCGAACAACCTTTGGTACATCAAAATACATAAACTCATAATATAACTGTCATCGAAACCTTAAGCGTGCGGACCCTACGGTTCGAGAACAATGTAGACATGACCGAGACACGTCTCCGGTCAATAACCAATAGCGGGACCTGGATGCCCATATTGGTTCCTACATATTCTACGAAGATCTTTATCGGTCAGACCGCATAACAACATACGTTGTTCCCTTTGTCATCGGTATGTTACTTGCCCGAGATTCGATCGTCGGTATCCAATACCTAGTTCAATCTCGTTACCGGCAAGTCTCTTTACTCGTTCCGTAATACATCATCTCACAACTAACTCATTAGTTGAAATGCTTGCAAGGCTTAAGTGATGTGTATTACCGAGAGGGCCCAGAGATACCTCTCCGACATTCGGAGTGACAAATCCTAATCTCGAAATACGCCAACTCAACAAGTACCTTCGGAGACACCTGTAGAGCACCTTTATAATCACCCAGTTACGTTGTGACGTTTGGTAGCACACAAAGTGTTCCTCCGGTAAACGGGAGTTGCATAATCTCATAGTCATAGGAACATGTATAAGTCATGAAGGAAGCAATAGCAACATACTAAACGATCGTGTGCTAAGCTAACGGAATGGGTCATGTCAATCAGATCATTCAACCAATGATGTGACCTTGTTAATCAAATAACAACTCCTTGTTCATGGTTAGGAAACATAACCATCTTTGATTAACAAGCTAGTCAAGTAGAGGCATACTAGTGACACTCTGTTTGTCTATATATCCACACATGTATTATGTTTCTGGTTAATACAATTCTAGCATGAATAATAAACATTTATCATGATATGAGGAAATAAATAATAACTTTATTATTGCCTCTAGGGCATATTTCCTTCAACCAGCTGCTTCAGCTGGTCGCTAGGGGGCACCGGATGTCCGGCCTCAGCATACTGAGACCAGAAGACCTTCTCCGTTGAGCTCCCCTCCTCGGCCCGGTAGAATGCGGCGGCATCGGACACGCTGCGAGGCAGATCTGCAAACGCTCCTGGAGAGCTCTGAATCCGGGTAAGTAACAGGTAATTCACATCCACATTCTTGCTTTGCATAAAAAATGCCTTACCTGCCGCTATTTTCTTCACCGCCTCAATCTCCTGGAGGGCCTTATGGGCCTCGGCCTTAGCGGCTTTGGCACTCTCAAGAGCCGAGGCAAGCTCGGACTCTCGAGTCTTCGAGTCGCGCTCCAAACTCTCATGCTTTTCCATGAGAGCCTGGAGCTCTTGCCGCACCTCCGCCACCCGCGCCTCCTGCTTCTCTCGCTCCGCTCGTTCCATGGCCGCATTACATTCGGCCGCGGACACGGCCTCCTTCAGGGTCGCCACCTCATTCGTGGCCCCTGCAGTGCCCACGTTATCCTTGTCATTTCCATTGCAACCAAAATCCTTTTCTGTAAGGTACAAATTTAATATGGTGTTACTCACCTTCTTTGTCCTCGAGCTGCTTCTTGGCAAGGCCGAGCTCGTTCTCGGACCGCTCGAGGTTCTGCTTCAAAGCATCGACCTCCGCAGTCAGTGCGGCAGAGGTCAGCAGCGCAGCCTGCAAACCCATATTGACATAATTTTTAGAACTCCTGCGTATATCTTTTTTAGATCCTCAGTCCGGTTTTTCTTTCCGAACACCGAACCGAGCATCAAGGGCTACTGTCTATGCGGTATTACATTACATATTTTAAAACTTCTTACCTCAAAGCCTGTTAGAAGGCTGTTGCAGGCTTCGGTCAGCCCGCTCTTGGCAAGCTGAACCTTCTGAATCACCGCACTCATGATAGTGTGGTGTTCTTCCTCGATGGAAGTGTCATTGAGCGCCTCCAGCAAGTTGTCCGGCACCTCCGGTTGGACGGAGGCTGCCGGTGTCACGGTCTTGCCCTTCTTACGAAGGGGCCGCCTGCCGGACTCCAGAACCACTGCGGGTTCCGGCGCGGAGTCCGGCACGAAGTCTGGGAGGTTGCCCTGTGGCACCTCCGGAGCCTCCCCCTCCTGGCGGGTCCCCTCCTGGGATCCCACCTCGGCGTCCTCAGCATCGCGAGGGGTGGAGGCGGTCGGAATGGAATCTACATCCGATGGAGCCAAGGACCCGCTCGATGAAGCGGGAAGATCATCCTCGGCCGGACTAAAGGTAGTGTGCGGCATTAGAAGGACACTATGTGGCACAAAAGAGAAATTATAAATCATTCAGGGATCCGGATACTTACGATCTTGCCGGAGGCTTGGCCCTTGAGGGCCACCCTTCGTCGCCAACGTTAGCGTTGGCGAAGCTGTCCGGAGGAAGGGTCCTTCCCCTCTTGGACCCCTCGGCCTCCCCCATTGGGGAAGCCTTCCTCTTCCTCTCTCCCCCCTCCTGGGGAGAGTCCTCTTTCTCCTCCTCGTCTTCGGGGGAGGAGTCCGCCTCGGAGCCATCGGACGATGGGTCCGATACCACCTGGCGTCGGGAACTCCTTCGGGTTCCCGTGGCCTTCTTCTTGACCTTCTTCTCCGGCACCACATAAAGTGCCGGGACTAGCAGCCCCGTTAAACGGGTGTCCGCTGGGTCTTCGGGGAGGGGATCCGGACAGTTAACCTGTCCGGACGTCCTCTGCCAGTCCTGTTAAAGGCATTAGGAGTTTTAGATCCCACAACAGAGTCAAACTATGAAAGAAATAAATGTCCCGTAAAGGATAATAAAGCTTACCTCGCCGGCCGGGCGCTTGGTGCTGAATCCGCGATCTTCAGTCGCGGACGCGGGGGCTTCTCCGCCCTTGAACACACTAGTGCAGAACCGGGCATTTGCACCGGTTCGTAAGGCCCTTTAGTGCCGGTTACATAACCGGAACTAAATTGTGGTCACTAAAGGCCCCCCCCCCCTTTAGTACCGGTTCAGCATGAACCGGTGCTAAAGGGCAACCACGTGGCACGAGCCAGCTCCGGGGGCCTGGAGCCCTTTAGTACCAGTTGGTAACACCAACCGGTACTATAAGGTTTGGTGGGTTTTTAGTTTTATGATTTCTTTTTCATTTAATTTTGTGTTTCCATTTTAATTCTTTTTCGTTTGCTGGTATTTTACGATACTACACATTGTACACGTTATGCATATATATATAAATAGAATTTCTAGTAGAACCAATCATCGAGTTCAACATGATTGTCATGATATTATAAGCGTTCATATATAACACCACAAAAGCAAATCACTTAAGTTCAGAATGAAGAACACGGACATGAAAGGACAAGTACTAATTAAGAGCAGCATGAAGAACTAGCTGAATCACTCCTGCTAGCTACTCTCTCTCTCTGGTAAAATAGCATAGAACATGTATAGCTCTCCTGATTGATCATACTGGAGCATGCCGATGAACCTGTCTCCTAATCATGGGATGCGCTTCTCATTGCTGCCCCCTAGTACTTCTCTGCGATCATTAACAATTTTCCTCTAATCTTTCACTATTAAGCATTCATCGCTTCTAGAAATCCTGAATGCATTCATGTGCAATGCAGGATATCTTGGCCGTAAGCTAACAATTGACATCTGACCTTTAGTCTCGATCCCCTGAGGCACAACTGTCATCGGGAGTCCCTGTTGAAGAACATCGTATAGTACTTAATTAATATACTTAGCAATGAAAGTTTAGCAAAAAAATATGTATGCAAAATATGCACTGAGGACAAATAGTAAATATCTTACCATCATTCCTAAATAGATGTGACCGTAGTTCAATACCATCACTATTGGTCGCACGTTTTGAGTACTAACATTTCTAAGTGCAGGAAGAAAATTTGTCTTGACAGTATGAAGATCCTCAAGCCATGAAACATAATGACTTATCTCCTCGCAGTTTAGTTCAGCTCCAGGACAGTAGTAGGTCCTGTCTACCAAGCGCCGGACATGTTTGGTTGAATGGAGATGAGCTGTCTATAGAAATTAGTTGTCAGTTATTTTTGAAATAAGCAATATCAAAGACAAAATTATAGTTGAGAAGAACTCACATAATGGTAGAACTGGAGGCGTCTGCACATCGACCCATATGTCTCTATTACCTTCAATATCATCTTCCGGACGAATATCAAAGGTGATAACCATACCAGGCTCAAATGCATAAGCCTTGCATAGTGCTTGCCAAGTTTTGCATTCAAAATAGGTGTACGTGTGTGTATTGTATACTTTGACGTTGAAAGTATAACCATCATGCTCAGTTTTCAGGTAAGCTCTCTTTACCTCCATAGTTTCCATATCTTTGAAACCTATCTTATCCAAGACAAAAAATTCTTGCATGGCAGGGGATGCGCTAGTAGAATAGTGAAAATTAAAAATTGTAAGTCAGGCAAATGAAGCATATATAAGTCATGCTTAATTACGAAAACAGACTTGTCATTGTGACTTACGGTATCAAATTCGAAAGTCTCATCCAGCTTGATGCTGAATCGCCTACCATCAACAAGGAAATTTCTATCGCACTGGCCGCGCTGGTCTTCACAGTATTGGCACATAATGAAATTTTTTCTGTCGTCAGACGACATTTCCTATGTTCATATTAGGCGAAACATTAAACACTTACTAATTCAATTAATTCAACTACTTCTATTAATTCAACTAAGCATTTACTAAAAATAAACTAGTTATATTAATTCAATTAGTTCAACTAAGCATTTACTAAAAATAAACTAGTTCTATATATTAATTCAACTAGTTCAACTAAACATTTACTAAAAATAAACTAGTTATATTAATTCAACTAGTTCAAAGTAAGCATTTACTAAAAATAAACTAATTCTATATATTAATTCAACTAGTTCAACTAAGCATTTACTAAAAATAAACTAGTTATATTAATTCAATTAGTTCAACTAAGCATTTACTAAAAATAAACTAGTTCATTCTATATATTAATTCACTAGTTCAACTAAACATTAACATATTTCTAATTCATCGATGATAACATTTCTAACATTCTAAAAATAAACTAGATAGTTCTAATTCATCTAAACATTATAGAAAACAGAAAATAAGTAAAAAAATATGTGTATGTGTGTGTGTGTATACGTGTGTAGTGTACGTGTAGTGTGTGTGTGTGTGTGTGTGTTTGTGTGTGTGTCTGTGTGTATGTGTGTGTGTATGCGTGTGTGTGTAGTGTGTGTGTATGTGTGTGTGTGTGTGTGTGTGTATGTGTGTATGCGTGTGTGTGTACGTATATGGAGTGGGTTGCCGGGCGCGTACGGGTGGCGGGGCATCGACGACGGGCGGCGAGGGCCGGGGACGGCGACGAGACGGGCGGCGGCGGCCGAGGACGACGACGAGACGGGCCAGCGGCGGCCGGGATCGATGGCGACGAGACGCGCGCAGCAGCGGCGGTGACGACGACGGGCGGCGGGGGCGGCGACGACGACGGGCGGCGGGGGCGCGCGGCGACGACGACGACGGGCGGCGGG